>NC_053159.1:118348068-118355568 GCF_016835505.1 Polypterus senegalus
AATATGAGGCGTCTGATACATACAAGCATATTCATAAATCCAGCTACTGCGGAAACAAAGCACCGTTGGAAAAAGTCAATGTCCGCTAAAGGAAGACAGTGTAAAAAACCCGTGCATGCAGTGTGTCAGGTCTCAGATAAAGAAGAAGGCGAGCTGTTTATTGATGCAGTAAGAAGCGAATCGATGAATGAAACCTGTCATCTTTACAGCGATTGACAAACACGGAATGTAACTTGAACACAACACATCCTACAAATCGAACCTGATTGAAAGAAATAATGATAATCAAATCCTTGATGACAGCAACACTCAGTAACACTCACAAAACAAATACTGTATATTGACAGTCATGTTACGTTATTTTTAAAATGTTCCCTTTTCTTTTCTAGCTTTTTAACACACTACTTCTCGCTGCGATACGGGTATATATATATATGTATATATATATACCCGATCTACATACTCGAATAATGGATACTTTATTAGCCATCAATGATTGTTTTGGTAAAGCCATACTCAGTGTATTCATTAGATGAGCGGTAAAAAGTAAGGCGAGGGAGGATGACTTATTGAGGCATGCAGGCTGTAGTCTTGCGTCAACTCTATCTGAATTGCGATCACATTTGAAAAAATATATCTTTTCAAGTTCTATTTAGTCCATATGTGTCAAACTCAAGGGCGCGGGCCACATCCGGCCAGTGTAATTATATCCGGCCCGAGATCATTTTATATACTGTATTATTGTTATTAAAGCCGGGTATATGAAGCGCTGGTAACACAATAAACTACAGATCCCATAATGCAGCGCTTCAGCTGCCTTGCGAACACTTACGCGTTAATCAAGTCTACCTTATGATGCTGCAAGTTATTGCGAAGCTAGCTCACGATGCTGAAGAGAAAAGTTGATTCTGAAAATAGAGCCTTTAAAACCGATGGGAGGCTGAGTATATGTTTACTGAACCCGTGTGTCTCATTTGTGGAGCTAATGTGGCTGTAATTACAGAATTTAATCTAAGGCGGCACTATGAGACAAAACATCAGGGTAACCTGAATGAATGCAATGAAGATACAGAAAGCAGAAGAATTAAATAAGAATCTGACACTTCAGCGGACGTTTTACCCGTGCACAATCACAAAGTGATTTCAAGTGAAGCTGCTTTTATGGGAGACACAAATGCACACTTGCCCCACTTTCCCTGTTGCCAAGTAATGTTAAACCAAGTCGTCACTACGGTGTTCCCAAATCGCACTTTGCTGATAAACTGGCGCACTGAGTTTGCGGCGCTTTGGTGACTTTGAAGAACAAAAAGTCCGTCTACATGCGGCTCGAACCTTGTGCATGTTTGGTAGCACATATCTGTGTGAGAAGCTCTTCTCAGTGATAAAGACTAACAACACAGCACACAGGAGTCGCCTCACTGATGAGCACCTGCAATCCATCCTGAGAATCTCCACAACACAGAACCTCACACCAAACAGAAACGAACCTGTTGCCAAAAAAAGATGCCAGGCGTCCAGCTCTAAAATGACATATGAGCAAAGACAACTGAATGATTTGATTTGTTATTGCTGAAAGGAACACATTTTATTTATATTTCCAGGTTTTGTTATGCAGCATGTTCATATTTGAATTTGTATAATTTTGACAGGATATATTTTTATGGAGAGCAAAATCTTTTGGGATATTTAAAATCTAAGTTTATTTTTATATAAAATTACATAAGAGTAAAGAAATTTGAATGTTTGTTCTTTTAATGTTTACTTTATTTCTAACTTGTATAATTTAGACAGGATATATTTTTATGGAGAGCAAAATATTATAAGTTGTTTAAGGTTTGAGTTGATTTATTCAGGAATAATATTCCTGTCTGTTTTTACCATTCCTACCAAAGATATTTCTGTCGACTAAATAAAAATTCCTTCTATTTAAAATTTAAATAGAACTTGAACAAATCGATAGTTCATAATATCCACAGACTTGCGTAAGAGCGGGTTATCCGTTTTAACAAACAGCGTATTGCACTGATATGAAATAGCTGTGTGTGTATATATGTAGATATGTATGTATATGTATATATATGTTTATATATGTGTGTGTGTATGTACAGTCATGTGAAAACATTAGGACACCCTTTGAAAGCATGTGGTTTTTTGTAACATTTTTAATAAATGGTTATTTCATCTCCGTTTCAACAATACAGAGATTAAAGTAATCCAACTAAACAAAGAAAACTGAAGAAAAGTCTTTTCAAGATCTTCTGTAAATGTCATTCTACAAAAATGCCTATTCTAACTGAGGAAAAAGATAGGACACCCTTGCCCCTAATAGCGAGTGTTACCTCCTTTGGCTGAAATAACTGCAGTGAGACGGTTCTTGTAGCCATCTACCAGTCTTCGACATCGGTCTGAGGAAATTTTACCCCACTCCTCAATGCAGAACTTTTTCAGCTGTGAGATGTTTGAGGGCTTTCTTGCACGTACAGCCCTTTTCAAGTCACCCCACAGCATCTCAATGGGATTCAAATCTGGACTTTGACTTGGCCATTCCAGGACTCTCCATTTCTTCTTTTTCAGCCAATCTTTGGTTGATTTACTAGTATGTTTTGGGTCATTGTCATGTTGCATGGTCCAGTTCCGCTTCAGCTTTAATTTTCTAACTGATGGTCTCACATGTTCTTCAAGCACCTTCTGATACACAGTAGAATTCATCGTGGATTCTATGATGGTGAGCTGACCAGGTCCTGCTGCAGCAAAGCAGCCCCAAACCATGACACTTCCACCTCCATGCTTCACAGTTGGTATGAGGTTCTTTTCTTGGAATGCTGTGTTTGGTTTACGCCAAACATGTCCTCTGCTGTTGTGTCCAAATAATTCAATTTTGGACTCATCTGTCCAAAGAACATTATTCCAGAAGTCCTGGTCTTTGTCAACTTTATCTCTGGCAAATGTCAGTCTGGCCTCGATGTTTCTCTTGGAAAGCAAAGGTTTCCTCCTTGCACACCTCCCATGCAAGTTAAACTTGTACAGTCTCTTTCTGATTGTAGAGGCATGTACTTCTACATCAACAGTAGCCAGAGCCTGCTGTAGTTCTCGAGATGACACTTTAGGGTTTTGGAGACCTCTTTTAGCATCTTGCGGTCTGCTCTTGGGGTGAACTTGCTGGGGCTGACCAGTCCTGGGCATGTTGGCAGTTGTTTTGAAAGCCCTCCACTTGTAGACTATCTTCCGGACAGTGGAATGGCTGATTTCAAAATCTTTGAGATCTTTTAAATCCCTTCCCAGACTCATAGGCTGCTACAATCTTTTTCTGAAGTCCTCTGACAGCTCTTTTGTTCTCACCATGGTGCTCACTCTCACTTCAACAGTCAGGAGCACACCAAACTAAATGTCTGAGGTTTAAATAGGGCAAGCCTCATTCAACATGCAGAGTAACGATCTACTAATTATGTGCACCTGGTGTGATATACCTGTGTGAGATCTGAGCCAATTTAAGAGGGAATACATGTGAGGGTGTCCTATCTTTTCCTCAGTTAGAATAGGCATTTTTGTAGAATGACATTTACAGAAGATCTTGAAAAGACTTTTCTTCAGTTTTCTTTGTTTAGTTGGATTACTTTAATCTCTCTGTATTGTTGAAACGGAGATGAAATAACCATTTATTAAAAATGTTACAAAAACCACATGCTTTCAAAGGGTGTCCTAATGTTTTCACATGACTGTATATATATATATATATATATATATATATATATATATATGTGTGTGTGTATATATGTGTATGTATGTATGTGTGTGTATATATATGTATATGTATATATATAAATATGTATATATATGTATGTATATATATATATATATATATATATATATATATATATATACTAGCAAAATACCAAACCAGCGTGAAGTACTGCATTAAAATTTTTATTAAGAAGAAAATTAAACCTTTTTAAACTGAGGGAAAATGTGCCAATAATTATTTGTTAAGGATCTCTTTGTGTGCCACGTTGTCAGTTCGGCCCTCCGGTTGTAACATGACCAAGCTTTGCGCTGAGCTTACTTTTGAGTATGCAACTTACAGTTGGCCATGTGAACAGTAATCTTGTCTCAAATCTCATAGCTTGGATTGCTGCTGTCATAATCGGTTTGAGTTTCATGGTTTGTTTCAATTACTACAGTATTTGCAGGATTTGTTGTGTTGAAGTGACATTCGGCATCTGTCAAGCGTTGTAAGCACACAACCAGTTTCATCGATAAAATCACATCCAGCTTTTGAGAGTTTAAACATTCATAAACATTAAAGTGTCCACTACTGAAATCGTCACCTGTGAATCTAAGATGTTTAAGAGGCATTGACGGTTGTCGAAAGGTGTAAAATATTTGGCCATTTCGGTACACTTGAAAGCGACAACCGAACAATTCAGCGGCAGCCATCAACTCACATGCAGAACCATAGGTGAAGGGCTTAAGCATTTCACTCTTCTAGTGCTCCTGTGTAGTATAATTATCTCTTGTACCGTCATCAGTCCACACCTTGAACCTGTCCCAATCATTTAATATATAAGACACAATTTTTCTCCGGATATCAAGAGTGAGCCTGATATGGCCGTGCAATATGTAACAAAGAGAATGGAAAAGGTAGGTGGTATCTCCAGGCATGGAAACCACTCGGTAAGTGACAGTTCTTTGATCGATAGAATTTCTTGAAGATGGGCCCATATGTAACAAAGACTGTAGAAAAGTTGAATATGGCAGCCGACAGTGGCATCGTACCACCGAAATAAGTACGTACATTGGTTTCAGTTAGTGCAGGGAAGCCGCCTACCAAATTTCGAGAAGATGGGGCCATAAATAAGAAAGTTCAACATGGCGGACGTTGTTGACCGTTATGACCATTACGCGTAGAATTTCGAAATGAAACCTGCTTAACTTTTGTAAGTAAGCTGTAAGGAATGAGCCTAGCAAATTTCAGCCTTCTACCTATACTGGAAGTTGGAGAATTAGTGATGTTGGAAAATTCAATATGGCGGCTGAGAGTGGCGTCATACCACCGAAATAAGTACGTACATTGGTTTCGGTTAGCACAGGGAAGCCACCTACCAAATTTCGTGAAGATAGGGCCATGAATAAGAAAGTTCAATATGGAGGACGTTGTTGACCGTTATGACCGTTACGCGTAGAATTTGGAAATGAAACCTGCTTAACTTTTTTAAGTAAGCTGTAAGGAATGGGCTTGCCAAATTTCATCCTTCTACATACACGGGAAGTTGGAGAATTAGTGACGTTTGGAAAATTCAATATGGCGGCCGACAATGGCGTCATACCACCGAAATAAAATGCGTACATCGGTTTTGGCTAGTGCCGGGAAGCCACCTACCAAATTTCGTGAAGATTGGGTCAGCCTTCTACCTACACGGGATGTTTGAAAATTGGTGACGTTGGAAAATTCAATATGGCGGCTGACACTGGCGTCATACCACCGAAAGAAGTATGTATATCGGTTTTGGTTAGCGCAGGGAAGCCGCCGACCAAATTTCGTGAAGGTGGGGCCATAAATAAGAAAGTTCAACATGGTGGACGTTGTCGACCGTTATTACCGTTACGTGTAGAATTTCGAAATGAAATCTGCTTAACCTTTGTAAGTAAGCTGTAAGGAATGAGCCTGCCAAATTTCATCCTTCTACCTACACGGGAAGTTGGAGAATTAGTCATAAGTGAGTCAGTGAGGGCTTTGCCTTTTATTAGTATAGATGTATATGTATGTGTATATATATATATATATATATATATATATATATATATATATATATATATATATATATATATATATGTGTGTATGTATGTATGTATGTATACATGGAGTGCAGAATTATTAGGCAAGTTGTATTTTTGAGGATTAATTTTAATATGGAACAAACACAGTGCTATCAGTCAATCCAAAATGTTAATAAACCTGAAACCTGAATGTTTCACAACGGAAATGTGAGTGTGAACATCATCAGGGGAATACATATGTGCACAATTATTAGGCAACTATTAGTGTGCAGATTTATTATGCAACTAAAGGAAAAATGAAAATTTTCCCATCTCACTTGTTTATTTTCATCTGTTATAGTGAGAATAATAAACAAACACCTCAAAATTTACAAATAAACATCTCTGACATTTCAAAAAAATAAATCAATCAATCAATGACCAATATAGCCACCCTTCTTTCCAATAACAGTCATAAGCCTTTCCATTCATGGAGTCTGTCAGTTTCTTGATCTGTTGATGATCAGCTTTTTGTGGAGCAGTGACTACAGCCTCCCAGACACTCTTCAGAGAGGTGTATTGTTTTCTCCCCCGTAAATCTAGCGTTTAAGAAGTGCCCACAAGTTCTCGATAGGGTTTAGGTCAGATGAGGAAGGGGGGGCCATGTCATTATTCCTTCATCTTTAAGGCCTTTACTGGCTGGCCACGCAGTGGAGAACTTCGATGCAAGTGATGGAGCATTGGCCTGCATAAAAATCATGGTCTTTTCCTGTATCACTGTTTGAAGAAAGTGTCTTGAAAAACTGGCAGTAGGTTTGGGAGTTGATTTTGAGTTCATCTTCAATGCAAAAGGTCCAACTAGCTCATCTTTAAAAATACCAGCTCATACCAGTACCCCACCTCCACGTTGGAGTGGAGCTCTGTGCCATTACTGATCCACAGGTCCATCCATCTGGTCCATCAAGTGTCACTCTCATCTCATCGGTCCATAAAACCTTTGAAAAAAATCTGTCTTCAGATATTTCTTGGCCCAGTTTTGACGTTTCAACTTATGTTTTTTGTTCAGTGGTGGTTGGGTTTCAGCCCTCCTTACCTTGGCCATGTCTTTGAGCACTGAACACCTTGTACTTCTGGGCACTCCAGGTAGGTTGCAGCTCTGGAATATGAAAGTACTGGAGGATAATGGGTTCCTGGTAGCTTCACGTTTGATTCTTCTCAAATCTTTGGCAGCTAATTTCGTCTTTTGTTCTCAACACGTTTCTTGCGACCCTGTTGACTATTTGCAACAAAATGTTTGATGGTTCTGTGATCACACACCAATATCTTAGCAATTCCAAAAGTGCTGCATCCCTCTGAAAGACTTTTACAATTTTTGACTTTTCAGAGTCAGTTAAATCTCTTTTTGGCCCATTTTGCCTGAGGAAAACTAGCTGCCTAATAATTCTGCACACCTTGATATAGGGTGTTGATCTCCTTAGGCCACACCCTCCCTCATTACACAAATACACATCACCTGACGTGCTTAAATCCAATAAGCATTCAAGTTAATACAGCTTGGAGTTGGAATATACGCATTAAAAATGATGATATGGTCAAAATACTCACTTGCCTAATAATTGTGCACACAGTGTATGTATGTATATATATATGTGTATATATATATGTATATATATATATATATGTGTATATATATATATATATATATGTGTGTGTGTGTGTGTGTGTATGTATATATATATATATATG
>NC_053159.1:119703068-119730568 GCF_016835505.1 Polypterus senegalus
GTGGTGTAATACACCTGAGTTCAATTTCCGTAGCCACCCCCAGGTCTGATTACTGCCACACCTGTTTCAATCAAGAAATCACTTAAATAGGAGCTGCCTGACACAGAGAAGTAGGCCAAAAGCACCTCAAAAGCTAGACATCATGCCAAGATCCAAAGAAATTCAGGAACAAATGAGAACAGAAGTAATTGAGCTCTATCAGTCTGGTAAAGGTTATAAAGCCATTTCTAAAGCTTTGGGACTCCAGCGAACCACAGTGAGAGCCATTATCCACAAATGGCAAAAACATGGAACAGTGGTGAACCTTCCCAGGAGTGGCCAGCCAACCAAAATTACCCCAAGAGCGCAGAGACGACTCATCCGAGAGGTCACAAAAGACCCCAGCACAACGTCTAAAGAACTGCAGGCCTCACTTGCCTCAATTAAGGTCAGTGTTCACGACTCCACCATAAGAAAGAGACTGGGCAAAAACGGCCTGCATGGCAGATTTCCAAGATTCAAACCACTGTTCAGCAAAAAGAACATTAGGGCTCGTCTCAATTTTGCTAAGAAACATCTCAATGATTGCCAAGACTTTTGGGAAAGTACCTTGTGGACTGATGAGACAAAAGTTGAACTTTTTGGAAGGCAAATGTCCCGTTACATCTGGCATAAGAGGAACACAGCATTTCAGAAAAAGAACATCATACCAACAGTAAAATATGGTGGTGGTAGTGTGATGGTCTGGGGTTGTTTTGCTGCTTCAGGAACCATGAATTCTACTGTCTACCAAAAAATCCTGAAGGAGAATGTCCGGCCATCTGTTCGTCAACTCAAGCTGAAGCGATTTTTGGTGCTGCAAGAGGACAGTGACCCAAAACACACCAGCAAATCCACCTCTGAATGGCTGAAGAAAAACAAAATGAAGACTTTGGAGTGGCCTAGTCAAAGTCCTGACCTGAATCCAATTGAGATGCTATGGCATGACCTTAAAAAGGCAGTTCATGCTAGAAAACCCTCAAATAAAGCTGAATTACAACAATTCTGCAAAGATGAGTGGGCCAAAATTCCTCCAGAGCTGTAAAAGACTCATTGCTAGTTATCGCAAACGCTTGATTGCAGTTATTGCTGCTAAGGGTGGCCCAACCAGTTATTAGGTTCAGGGGGCAATTACTTTTTCACACAGGGCCATGTAGGTTTGGATTTTTTCTCCCTAAATAATAAAAACCATCATTTTAAAACTGCATTTTGTGTTTACTTGTGTTATATTTGACTAATGGTTAAATGTGTTTGATGATCAGAAACATTTTGTGTGACAAACATCAGGAATCAGGAAGGGGGCAAATAGTTTTTCACACCAATGTGTATATATATATATATATATATATATATATATATATATATATATATATATATATATATATATATATATATATATATATATATATAAAATAATATAAAAACAATATAAAAGAAATTAAAGGGGCACTTTGAAAACACATCGCATCTCAATGGGGAAAAAAAATCATGCTGGATATCTATTAATATGGACTGGGTAATGTCTTAAGAATGAAAGGATGCCACATTGTTTGAGGGAAATGAAAATTAACACCCTACAGAGGGCTGAATTCAAACACACCCCAAAAATTAAAGTGCAAAAATGATGTGGCAGGTTAGTCCATTTTTGTCGAAATATCATTGAGGCAACTCATCATCGTACTCAGCAGTTTGTATGGCCCCCACTTGCTTGTATGCATGACTGACAAAGTCGGGCAGGGCATGCTCCTAATGAGACTACGGATGGTGTCCTGGGGGATCTCCTCCCAGTTCTGGACCAGGATATCACTGAGCTCCTTAAAAATCTGAGGTGCAACCTGGTGGCGTTGGATGGACCCAAAGATAATGTCCTAGAGGTGTTCTATTAGATTTTGGTCAGGCGAGCGTGAGGAGCCAGTCAACTGTATCAATTCCTTCATCCTCCAGGAACTGCCTACATACTCTTGCTTCATGAGGCTAGGCATTGTCGTGCACCAGCATAGGGTCTGACAATGGGTCGAAGGATTTCATCCCGATACCTAATGGCAGTTAAGATGCCGTTGTCTAGCTTGTAGAGGTATGTGTGTCCCTCCATGAATCTGCCTCCCCAGACCATCAGTGACCCACCACCAAACCGGTCATGCTGAACGATGTTACAGGTAACATTACATTCTGAACTTCCTCCTCAGGCCTCTTCACGTCTGTCACATGTGCTCAGGGTGAATCTACTCTCATTTGTGAAAAGCACAGGGTGCCAGTGGTGGACCTGCCATTTCTGGTATTCTGTGGCAAATGCCAATCGAACTCCCTGGTGCCGGGCAGTGAGAACAGGGCCCACTTGAGGATGTCATGAAGTCTGTTTCTGATTGTTTGGTCAGAGACATTCACACCAGTGGCCTGCCGGAGGTCATTTTTTAGGGCTATGGCAGTGCTCATCCTCTTCCTCCTTGCCCAAAGGAGCAGATACTGGTCCTGCTGATGGGTTAAGGACCTTGTATGGCACTGCCCAGCTCTCCTAGAGTAACTGCCTGTCTCCTGGAATCTCCTCCATGCTCTTGAGATTGTGCTGGGAGACACAGCAAACCTTCTGGCAATGGCACGTATTGATGTGCCATCCTGGAGAAGTTGGACTACCTGTTTAACCTCTGTAGGGTCCAGGTATCGCCTCATGCTACCAGTAGTGACACTGACTGTAGCCAAATACAAAAGTAGTGAAAAAACAGTCAGAAAAGATGAGGAGGGAAAAATGTCAGTGGCCCCCACCTGTTAAACCATTCCTGTTTTGGGGGGTCCTCTCAATTGTTGCCCCTCTAGTGCACCTGTTGTTAATTTCATTAACACCAAAGCAGCTGAAACTGATTAACAACACCCTCTGTTACTTAACTGACTAGAAATAGTTTCATTGACTTGATGCTATACTCTGATTAAAAAGTGTTCCTTCAATTTTTTTTTGAGCAGTATAGATAGATATTTATTTATATAGATAGATATATACTGTATACATCGATCAATAGATACAAGAGATATTCAGAAAGATTTGGCACTTTTATATTTTTGTTGGAAACTGAAGGCAGTTGGAGTAGTAATTGATTATGTCTGAGAGTTTCGTGTGACTGGTTCTGTCTGGCAAGCCGACTGCCCTTACAGTTTAGTGTAAGAGTTGTTACCCTGTGGTGAAGATGGCTGTGAAACTTATAAATTTCACCTAAGAGGAACAGCATTTTGTCATATGCTTTTTGTGGGTAGAAGGTGTGCTGGGAGCACAAATTCAATTCTGCATGTATGATCAGTATGGGGATAAAGTTCTCTCTCATAGAATTGTCTATGTGTGGATTGAAATGTTTGAAAATGGCTGTTCTAGTGTAACGGATGCAGCACACTCTGGACTTCCAGCTACAGCCACGACCACGAGGAATGATGTGAAAGCAGCGGTGCATCAGTGGCTACATGCTCAACCAAAAACATTTTTTGTTGATGGCATTAAAAAGTTGTTATGATGCTGGGAAAATTGCATCTCAAAGGAAGGTGACTATGTAGAAAAGTGATGAAATTGTTTTTGAAATTATTAATAAATAGAGTTTAAAAAAAAGTGAAGAAACTTTTTCATCATCCCTCATATATAGATGCATATATTATTATAAGTTTGAATAGCTATTAAAGAACTCTTCAGTATGACTTGTTTCCATCACTTTACATTGTATAAACATTAAAGAACACTGTCTCTGTGTTTGTGTTGTAGATTGGATTACATTGAAAAGAGCAAAAATCTCCAAGAACAGCTGAAAGAACTGAAATCCGAGATCGAGTCTCTGAAACTTGAAGAACAGCACTCTGGAATATTTTCTTCAAACAGGGACCTCCGAGATTATGCTGAAGCAGCATATTTCCCAATCAGCCGAGTAAGCTGGGTTGTGGGGAGTGTTTGTGTTGGTAATTAGTAAGAAGGCCACTACATGAAATGTAGATAGAAGTATTTTATGCTTAACTAACAATTTTAAATCACAGTGGTTGATCCATGTAATTGTTCTGTTATAGAATATGGCCTTAAATATGCTTTAGTTGTTTTTTTTCTACTGGTTTTTATGACATCAGGGGGTTTACTCTGTAACACTTTAGTTCAGGTACTGCAAAAATGTATCTATTACTCATTTACTCTTGTGTAACAAGTCCTTAACAAAGGCATATTCTGATTTTAATCACAATTACAAAACATCGGTAAAGAGATTAGTCAAATATGCAACGTGGCCTACCGATATAACTTCACTTTGGGATGGTCTGAATTATCTTAAGTGAATCATATTTCTCTTGATATTGTATACTTCAATATATGGCCTTTGAATCCTTCATATTCATAATTTTACTAGCATATCAAATGACACACTGTACAGACACTTTACTGATGCTTTGTAAGTGTCATTAAACCCAAAATAAGTCTTGTTACACAAGAGTAAAATAGTAATAGATGCATTTTTGCAGTACCTAAACTCAGGTGTTACCATTTACTCTTAACACGTTGATGGGGACAGCCTAGATTCATGAATAGAAATATATTATAATTTACATTTTAAAATCTCTACATTTATATATCACAAACATATCTGAATACTGTGCTTGCCCTCTCATTTAATTAACAAAAAGCAAGGCAGCATAAAGATATTACTATGTTACTATATATAAATTACAGAACAACCAGACGAATGAAATGCAGCGTGTTTAAAAGTCCAGTCTTCTGTGCTTCCACAATGTGGTCTCGGTGTTCTGAGCGCAATTGGCTGGATATTTTATTCTAAGGAACCAAAAGCCCCCCTGCAGTTTTCATTGTTCTACTCCTGAGAATCCCAGGGAAGCCACTGTCACTATTGCTGTTAATTAGGATGTAGATGTTTTTTCAGGCTGACAGCATGTTTTCTGTCTCAGGCTACATCCACACTAGTTTGTTTTCATTTAAAAATGTTGCTGTTAAATGAAAAGATCTCTGTCCATATGAGCATTTTCACATTGTTTTTGATCTCTGTCGATTCTAAAATATCCAAAATGCATCAATGGACAAAATCCTTAAAGGGGTGTTCTGACCCCAGAATTAATTGCAAAACTGTAGTGACTGGTAAATGAATTGCCTTTTGCACATACAGTATATGTAGCACTCAAACTTTGCAAAATGTAATTGAGATGTATACAGTTAAGCAACACAAGCACCATGTAAAATAACTCTTCCATGTCTGCTATGTTGGAATATATTTTTCTTCTGTGCAGGGTGATCAGTCAGGAAATGATCGGGATGTACTCTGAGAAGAGCTAAGTAATAAGCATGAGTCTGCATTTTTAAAAGTTGGTATTTTCACCAGTCCATATTGCAACACTGGAGTGGCGTTTTCATTATATGCTGAATGCTTTGTAGAGCATTTTGAAAAGTTTCCATTTTTACGGAGGTTTAAAAATGCTGGGTTAGTGTGGATAATTAATATTGGTGTTTTTAAGCAAAAGTGTAGTAATGTGGATGTAGCCTAAGACTGAGGCCCAGGCTGTTGCAGGTAGCAAGCAAGATCCTTTTGAAATTTGGATTTGGGCTCTACATTAGACCACAATGCACTTTCCTCTCATACTTGTACATTATACAAGAGTGGCCAGTGTTGATGTCTCTGATTCTCACAAGCAAACTCTTTTCTGTGGTTGCTAAGGTCCTGCCTGGAAACATGTAGTCTTTCAAATCTGCTTTCCTAGCAGTCAGACCTTGGTTGGCTGTTCATTATTTTTTACCATTTTCAGTGCAGTGAAAAAGTATTTACTTCCTTCCCGATTTCCTCTATTTTTGCTTATTCATAACACATAATTGTTTATCTCCAGATAAAGTTAGTAAAATACAAAAGTCAACCTGTGTAAGCCCAATACACTGTTTTTAAATAATTTGATTTATTGAAGGAAAAAAGTTCAACATCTTGTATTACACATGTGACAAAGTAATTCATTCCTCCCTTAGTCACAACCAATTAACCAAAATTAAATAACAGGTTAAGCTAAACTAGACACACACTAGCTTGTCTGCTGCCAACCCTATTGAATCTAAACATCACAGCAATCTGAAGTTGGCTAAAAGGTCTCAACAAGCAGCACACCATTCCTCGGTCAAAAGAAATTGCACAAAAAAGAAACAATGAAATGTATCAGTTGCGGAAAGGTGTTAGAGCAATCTCTAATAAAACACTGGGACTCCAGTGAACCACCATGAGGGCCATCATCTCTAGACGGAGAAAACAGTGATAAAACTGCCCAAGAGTTGCCGACCTAGAAAAATTACTTCCAAGAACACATTGAAACCTCATATGGGAAGTTCTAGAAGAACCATGATGAACATCTAAGGAACTGCAGGTCTGACTTTGTTCAGTTAATGTCCGTGTTCATGATTCTAAAGTTAGAAAGGCACTGGAGAAAAATGGTGTCCATGGGATAATTACAAGGCGAAAACCACTACAATAATGAAAGGAACACAAAGGCTCATCTGATCTGCCATGATCACCCCCAAATACAGTAGAAAGTCCAACTCAGAATGGCTGGAGGGAAAAAAAGCAAAATTATAGTTTTGGAGTGGTATAGTCAAAGTCCTGACTTGAACCCCATTGAGATGTTCTGGTGGGACCTTAAACAGGCAGTTCATAGTCAAAAAGCCTCAGTGGGGCTGATTTTAAAGCAATTCTGTAGAGAAGAATGGGCTAAAATTTTTCCACAGCGATGATAAAAGACTAAACTACTGTTACTGGAAACGTTTGATTGTGATTGCTACTAAAGGTGTCACAATCAAGTGTTAACTTCAGGTGGCAGTTATTTTTTTTACATTGGTGATATAGGTGTTGGTGAACCTTTTTCCTTCAATAAATCAAATGATCTTTTAAAAACCATGCATTGTGTTTATTCAGGTTGTCTTATGTATTATACTAGACCAGTAATGGCACGCTGCACGTTACACTTGACTTGAGCATTCCTAGTTTTCATACTCTTTCTCTGTACGTTTTAGCATTCGTTTGCTCAGAGGTTGATGTGCTTGCTGCTTCCTGAGCAGCTCTTATTTTCTCTACCCTAGTGGCCCGCTTCTTCTCTTCTTTCATCGGCATTTCTTTGCGTTAAAACTGATTAAGGCAGTGTTTCTGTTGTAATTACTTAGAACGGTTTATTTAATTTTTCACTAAAGCTGGCATTTAAGTCTTCAATCTGCCTCAAGAATGATTTAAGATAAAAAAGAGGTAGGGGAAGTGACGGCAAAGGGATGAGAACGGCGCCCGTACACATGCGCCGCATGGCCGCCCTGCTGGTGGCTGCCGAGAGTTGATTCTACAATAAAATAAAATAAAAAGTGGAATAACCTTGGAGGACAAACGAACAGCCACGGTAGTGTCTATATATATATATATCTATATATATATATCTATATATATATATATATATATATATATATATATATATATATATATATATATATATATATATATATATATATTTGGAGATTGTAAAAAAATTATTATGAAGAAGCAAAAATAAAAGAAATTGGAAAGGGGTAAATGCTTTTTTGTAGCACTGTAACACAAAATGTAAACTACCAGATAAATATACAAACTACCAACAGTGAGGATTTTTGGGGGGATGAGAAATACAGACAGGATTTTGAAAAACACAATTTAGCCTGTTCTGAAGTGGAATGAAGTCATTTTCCAAATTGTAAAAATACCTTCATTTACAGCTTGACTTTTTTTTGTTTCTTGGTCATTTTTTCTGTGCCTCTCATCTGTGTGAAGGTTCAATCTCCTGTAATCTGGAATAAGCAAATTCCTTTCTTGTAACGTTGTACTCGTGTATTGCTTTGACTTCAGGTCGGGCACTATGACTCGGAGGTTATCTACATTTGAAAGAGCCAGGGGAGGAATAAATCACATTGAGGTGAAATGCCTTGCTCTGCATTAACACTGCACGTATGAGCTGTGGGCTGAATGACCTAAAGTTTGGGCTGCTTGGCTCGGGTGTTTTCTAGTGGCAGGCAAAACATTTACGTGCTCTGCTTTATTCTGCTATGCTTTTGTCTTGCTTTGTATTTTAATGTTAGAATAATTGAAATGGGTGATCATTTCTGGAATTTACTCCACAAGCACATGTTCATGGAGGTGTCTTCATAACAAGAAACAGAATGAGGAATGGCAGAGCTGTTCCAATTCATGACAACTGCTTTGTCAGCTTGGATTTGAAAACAGTCTACTTTGGTGAATAGTGTGACATGGCACAACTTGAAATTAAAAAAAAAAAAAGAATAATGAACCCTAAACGCTAACTGTAAACCATTTATTTCAAAGTAATAGGTTTGCAATCACAACCAGTCTAGACTTTTTAACAATACACTGCTGCTGAGTGGCTCTGCACACAAGGCACCTCCAGGCCTGTGCTGCCATATGAAATGTCAATGTATGCTGTACTTTTCAAATGGCTTAAAAAGTTGCATATTTTTGTGGATTATCTTAACTAACATTCTTCTCTTTTACTGTTTTTCCTTTTATTCAGTGGAATCCTGAAGCACTGACGTCAACAGTCTATTTGGAGGATGTTTAGTAGACTGTGCTTTCAGGGGTTTTCATCATTTGCTAATATTGCTTGTGAAACGTATCCTGTAATGAAGATCTGAGCCTAAGCATACAGAAGGTTTGACAAGAGTTGACGTAGCCCATCAGATTCCATGGGCAGGTGCTTGTTACTTCTTACAATCTAACTTAAAGTGCCAGATCAATGGTTCTTTCACAAAATATCAAGAACATGCTGCTGTTCGTTTTATTGCTCTACATGTCTTTGCTGCTGTGGCATCTAGCACTAGGTGCTTATGTATACTCACTGTATTGCAAGAACTGGCACAACAAATACATCCGTGCTAAAAAAAAAAAAGTTGATAGCTTTGCTAAAAGGTTGGACCAGTTCTGTACAGTTTTCTGTTTCTTCATCATTTACTTACGTATTGGAGTTATTGTCCAAAACAAGACTGTTACCCTATACCAGTTTCAGGGCTTCTCACATTTAAAAAAGATACCGGATAAGATTATAGATCAGACAATGCCTGGTGAAGTGTCCTTGGGGGTTCGGAATAACCTGCCTGATTTCTGTGCTATTAATTATGCAGAGCAGTTAAGTGTGATTTATACTCTTAATTTTATAGCAGTATGGAACTTTTTCAAGAGGTGATTATTTACTAAACAACTATTAACCTTATAGGTGATTTTGCAATAGGTGCGTCCTCGTTTCATAAAATCTACCCATCCATCCATTTTCAAACACACTTGATCCATTATGAGTTATAGGTAATGCCTCATGTCTCAGTCTGGGCCCCCAAAGGAGTGTATGGATTAATTATGGTAAAATATCCACACTCTTTTCTCTTGCTACTCTTTTGCACATCTGCTAATGTAATATTTCTTTGGCATTTTGTTGTACTGTATATATGCACATAGGGCAAAACAACTTCATGATCTTCGCTCTGTAGCATTTCAGCTTGCTTATTAAGGCAAAGCATTCTGGGGTCAGGATCGTTCTCTTTAATATTGTAAATGACTAGGTTTTTAATAGGCCAGGTTACATTATGTTAAAAATCATTTTTGAGGAAAAATTGGAGGCTAAAGGCATGCTCAACTTGAAAGGTGACATGCAGGTTAAATAAGCAAATTGTCAAGTTAGAGAATTGCGAGCATAACCATATTGACACTCAAGAGATGCACTACTTAGACAAGTTGCCTGAAGATGAATCGCCATGATCTTTTGTACAAACTGTTATGTTTACTGTAAGTTAAAGAAAATGCGGAGCAGTTAAACTCTGGTAGTCAATGAATTTCAGGAGGGGTTGGTGAAGAGCAGGTTAATCTCACCCGCAGGATGATGCAAGGAACAGTTTTAAGTGTTTAAATGTAATGCGTTTGAGGTTATTTTAGTATAACTATGACTTGGCAATCCATTACATGATAAATAACTGTTAAAAGTATGAGAGCAGTAATAAAACGCTTGTGTACGGCACATCGGCATAAATTGTGCAAGGTAAGATAAGTGACATGAACCTACTTCTGAAAGTAACATGAACTCTGCCACTTTAGGAAACCGTTGTGGGTTAATTTGGCAACAGTTCGGTTGGAATTTCAATGTTTTGAAATAAAATGAACTTTTGGTTATTTATATTCTGCCCATGATTGTTAGAGAGTTTTTTTCTTTTTCCTGGAAATCCAAACACTTGTTTGGAACATTAAAGGCCAAGCAAGATTAATAAGCTTTAGTTTGGCAGATTTTTCAGTGCCTAATTTTATAGCTAGCAGGGTGATATGCTCTTCTATTTTTATATTCAATATTTTAATGTTTTACTTTTGGAACATTATGTTCCAATCCAACATCTTACTGTTCAAACAAAAAGTTACTGTAGATTCAGTGGGCTAGAAGGTATGAAAACACAACTGCCTACTTTCACAGCTTGCCAGCCTCCACAGGTCACTCATGTTGTGGCTTCTTCGGTCTTCCACCTCCCTGCCTTTTTCATGTGTTATGTATTGTGTCAATACAACATGGAGGGGCAGTTTGAAAATGGCATAGCCTGTTTTGAAGGGGCATGCTTTGTTCTTAGTTGGTAGCCTTTGTAATTTATAAACACTTGTGAGGTCTTAAGTGCATTAGTCTTAACTCTTTCAAGAACCATTGTACTGTATGTAGAGTTATTCGAGTGCATGGACAGATTCTTTTCTTTTAAATGCAAACAGCTTGCTGACTAGCATCCTTTGTAAACATTGCAGAAATCGGTGCCTTTGACAATATTATTTATTCAAAGTTAAAGACTTTTAAGTTTTAATGACTTGGGGAACTTGGTGATTCTTGTTGCACAAATGTGACTGACATTTCCCTGTATTAAGTGTTGTGTGTGTGTGTGTGTGTGTTTTTTTTTTTAAATCTGTATTATGAAAGTCAAGTTGCGTTTTGGTTTTATTGAACAAAAGTTAAGTTGTAATTTAAAAATGTCTGTAAATAAAATGAGTTTTTGACTTTTTTTTTTTTTTAATCCATTAAAGGCCAAACAAGATTAGGAAACCTTGGTCTAAGCAGGTATTTTAATTATTCCCCGAAACCAAGAAGGCAAACGTGCATACTACCCTATGACCTTACGTGGTCAGTTAACTTCACTTCTGTTGCTAAAAAAGTGCAGCAGCGTCTCCAGTCTCATTGTCGTATTTCCATCTGGCAGTAGGTACTATAGCATCCAAACCAGTTATACAACATAAGAATTTTGACAAATGAGAGAAAGACGTTCAGCCCATCAAGCCTGTTTGTTTAGCTAAAAGCTAAGCTGTCCCGATATCTCATCCAGACACTTATAAAACGTTGTCGAGGTTTCTGCTTCAACTACCTGTATATGTCTCAGCAGTTTGTTCCAGACTTCCACAACACTTTGTGTGAAGATGTGCTTCCTGGCTTCAGTTTTAAATGCATTTCCCCTTTATTTCCAGTGATGTCCTCGAGTATGTGATTCACCTTTAAGCTGAATGTTGCTGGATCTACTTTATCAATGCCTTTGGGGATTTTAAATATCTGGGTTAGGTCCACACACTGTCTCCTCTGCTTGAGACAAAAAGGGTTTTTGTACACCAGATGCTGTCTTACTATTTATTGCCTTATAGAGTCAGAGCATAACGTCCCTTGACTTACATTCATCAATTTTTCTGATAATCTAACACTGTATTTGCCTTTTTAGTGCTTCTGTTTATTGCTGATTCGATGAAAATGTTGTGTCACTATAAACCCCTAAATCCTTTTCAGAGGTTGCTTCCTGTATGACAGTGTCTCACATCTTTTATTTATAATTGATGTTCCTTTTGCCCATGTAGAGCACTTTGCTACATTAAACTGTATTTTCCAGGTATTCGCCCAGTTTTGAAGCTTGTCCAAGTCTTTTTGAATGTTTTTGCTGCAACACTTTCAACCGCAAAAAACAATCATGAGATGCAAAGCAAGCCAGCAGATGACCAGCTAACTTGATCCACCATACAATATGTTTTTAATAAAATTTTGACAAGAAAAATAATGAATGTGTGAGAAATATTAATTTGTTGTGGGATATAAAACATGTTGACGATGCTCTCAAAAAACAAAACAGTTTTGGAAATGACAGGTGTGACAGAATGATGTGTTTCACTGACACCAAGAACTGGCTTCTAATTGAAAAGAATTTGTTTGCACCAAAAAAGGGGGCCTTAGCTGGTCATATTTAGGCGTATTTTGATAACTTTTTATTGTTTGTCAGCTGGTTCAGGAAAAAAAGCAAATAAATTCTTTTGCCTTCAATGCAAGTTTGTTCTACTAGCAGCAGTAACTGGTAAATAAGAAAATGGCTGGAATGAAAACCTGCAGCCATGGAGCCTGACACCACTACATTAGATTGTCACTCCTTAAATCCCTGGAATTTTTAATTTAAATACTTAATTCTTAATACACATTCTCATCTGTGACTCTGGTCATTGGTTAGTAAGAAAATGTCTGGAGACAATTATAAAATGTGTAGTTTCATTGGATGAGCTTAAGAAGACTTGTCCAAAAAGGCAAAAAAAATTCTCTCTGCTACTCTGTCCTGCTTCAGTTATGATATTCTTCCATGAAACCAAGCAAATTCTCATTTGTTCAATGTTCTTTAATGTGCAGAAGAAACAGATTTTGAGATACACAGGTAAAGGATCACTTCTAGTTATAATAAATAATAAGAGTTTCAAAATTGAAAGACTTTTAAAGTAATCAGTAAAAAGTATTAGTGGCATAGCACAGAAGTAGACTCCTGCACGGATTAGCAGGGAAACCTATTTTAAATTCAATGAGGCTTCAGAAATACATTTAAGAATGCAGTTTCACAAACATAAATGATCCGCATCTCTAACTTCTTTTTCGCAGTACGGAATGACCTAATATTAAAGGGAAATCAAATCTAAAAGGAAAGAAGCCAAACACTTTTTTTTTCCAGAATTATTGTAGTAGTTTCAAAGAATACATAAATAAAATGCAAAACCCAATTCAGTAAAAATTTAAATCTCTTGAATATAGCTAAATTGATTTTATAACTGAGGTTCAAGTTACATTTACCTGTCCTCCAACCACTATTCAAGGATTAACCTCTGCAATTTAGTAGAAACGGCAGGAAGAAACAAAATCCTTACTGGATCTTGTTCAACCACTGAAAAAACTACAATACAAATAGTCCTGCATAGGAGGAAGGGATGGTTCCAAAACAAATAGTAAAAGGCTTGTTAGGTTTATGCAGTAGTCATTTGAGTAATCTGATTGATAAAGATAAATAGCTGTGATGAATACAGGTAGTCCTCTGTCCTTGGGGATGCCTTACACCCCCTCAGCCACACTGGAAAGGAATCTTCAGCAGCATTTGTTGCATTTAAAGGTTGGTCTCTTACTCAAGTTTCTCATCTCCTTCTTCCACATCTTTGAGGCTCAGCACCTCCAATGTTCCTTTCCCTTTTGTCTCGCAGCGAACAAGCTCATCCATCTCTCTGAAGCACCCAGGGTCAATCAGGCATACCTGCGAAGAGATGGCCAAGGGGAAAAATAAAAGGTGCAATAAACTTTTGTCAGACAGCCAGGCTGCTTGGGAAAAGTCAGTTTATTATACAGAAATGTTTTAATTTGTGCTATGTTTGACATTGCAGTAAGACTCACTGGTTACCCAGGGTTAGGCTTAGAACACAACATGGAAGGTATAGCATGTTACCTACAGTTCTTTTAAAATAAACTAGCTGTGTTACCCATCTAAGACGTGTTGAAATCCAAGTAATCAACATCGACCTCGGCGTCAATGTTTGCAGTGCCATGTGTCCATCTGTTGCTGTGTCTCTTACATAACATTTGTTACAGGATTTGTAAAAGCAGTGCTGATGCTTATGATGGAACATCTGTTGGACAGCAGAGACGTTGCAACCAGAAAGTCACTTGCCTTATTAAAAAGAATGAAGTCCAGTTGATTTGCCTTAATTGGCTAAAGGTTTTTAGAAAAAATTAATCCATATATTGTCATGGTGTATCGAAAGTTGATATTATAGTTTAAGAGTATGTAGCTGTCCACTGTAGATGCTGATAAAATTACAAGCAGTCATGCATCAATGGAAGATGTTAAACATTTACAGCAATTCAGTGAAGTTGATCATCTATACTAATAAAAATGTCACTGACTAACTGACTCATCACTAATTCTCCAACTTCCCGTGTAGGTAGAAGGCTGAAATTCGGCAGGCTCATTCCTTGCAGCTTACTTACAAAAGTTAAGCAGGTTTAATTTCAAAATTCTATGCCTAACGGTCATAACTGAATCCTACTTACGTACATATATACGGCCATAGCCTGCAGCTCGGTTGCCGTGTGAGGCGGAGCTGCGTCCCCCATCACCACACCTCCCACGTAGTTGGCTGCCTGCTTATATTGTGTCCCCCATAATCACGCCTCCCACGTAATTGAGTGCCTGCCCATATAAGGCCGTCTGTCAGCAACAATCCAATAGACATGCTGCCGCTACGAGGCGTTTGTCATGCCTAAGACGAATATGATATTCGCAAGATACAAGTTTAGTGAGAAGATGCAAGGTATAAATGAGACTTTTGATCACTTTGTAACGGAGTTAAAATTGCTGGTGAAGGACTGTGCTTATGCAAACGAAGATGAGATGGTCAGGGATAGAACAGTGTTTGGCACAAACTCAGCGAAAGTGCGAGAGAAACTTTTAAGTGCCGGGTCTGAGCTAACATTAAATAAAGCTGTTGACATCTCAAGATAGCACAAGCACAGCTGAGAACCTTTGATACATGTACTCCGAGCGGCTCACTTGAAGTGACTGAACGCAGTATGCTGACAAAAAGCAAGAGCTCCAAAGAGCGCTGAACAAAAAACGCATTACACAATTGAGAAGGCAGCAAAAGAATATGAAGCGTGTCGATACAAGCATATTCATAAGTGCAGCTACTGCGGAAACAAAGCACACGGTGGAAAAAGTCAATGTCCAGCTAAAGGAAGACAGTGTAAAAAAATGTGGTAAATTAAACCACTTCGCTAAAGTTTGCTGGACTGGGAAAGGTAAACCCGTGCATGCAGTGTATGATGTCTCACATAAAGAGGAAGACGAGCTGTTTATTGATGCAGTAAGAAAGGAACAACCCTCTGAATCTGAACAAGCCTTTGTAGACATATCAATAGTAAAGCAAGGTGTAAAGCTTAAGGTTAAATTAAGTTCATAGACACGCTGCTGCTAAATATTCGCAGACAAATCCACAACTTAATACTGGGAAGGCCTGTTAAACATCTTAGATTCACGAGTACCAATTTGGGTAGTGAACACTTCGATGAATGAAACCTGTTATCTTTACAACGGTTGACAAACACGGAATGTAACTTGAACACAACACATCCTCCAAATACGAACCTGATTGAAAGAAATAATGATAATCAAATCCTTGATGACAGCAACACTCATAACGGTCACAAAACAATATTTCCCCTTGGGATTAATAAAGTATCTATCTATCTATCTATTACATTGACAATCATGTTACATTATTTTTAAAATGTTTCCTTTTCTTTTTCATAACTTCTTTAACACACTATTTCTCCGCTGCAAAGCGTGGGTATTTTGCTAGTTAACAATAAGAGGATATTAAACCACTAAAAAGGGTCTGCTTAAAGCAGGCCAGCCTCCTAACCTAAATAAGCTAAAGAAGGGATTATGAACCTGAGTAACCATAGGGCAGTTTTCATAGATATGAGAGAAAACACCTAAAGGACATCAGTGTTTGTGAGTGTAGCCATAAAGAGAAGTTCCTAAATGTAAGGCGTTTCTCCTGCCTGTAATTTGCCATACTAAGACTGTGAGTGTGTAGCAGACTTTTGTCTGATGCTAATCAGACTGATGAAGCAAATAAAGCATTGAGTCTGTCTTCAACATTATCATCATGTTATACATTCATTCATTCATTCATTGTCCAACCCACTATATCCAAACACAGGGTCACAGGGGTCTGCTGGAGCCAAACCCAGCCAGCATAGGGCATAAGGCAGGAGCAAATCCCCGGGAAGGGCGCCAGCCCACTACAGGATCATGTTATACAGATATATTATTTTAGTTTAACTGCAGGGACTCATCCCTTTATGTTACAGGGAACAACAAATGGAATCTTTTCTTTAAGAACAGCTTCAGTGGGCAAAGCAATTTTAGTGAGGAGGAATCCATAAATATACCTGAATTTTTGAACCAAAATATCTGCTGCCACTAAAGTATGGGCTTTGGGGCAAACATTTTAAAAAAGATTTGTTTTTAATTTGTTTTGCAATTTTTGTCGAACACAAAATATGCTGTGTAAATTGAGAAAAAATGTACTTCTAATTCAGAGAGTAAAAGGAACAATTTTATAATTTTCAACCGTACAATGTTTTAGAAGGAAAGTACAGAATGTTAATAGTTGGATTTGTAAGGCTTACTTACCATCTCCAGCTGTTCATCAAAGTCTTCACTTTCTACCACCTGGATCAAGGACTTAAGTTTTTCTTTCAGCTTCTTTCCATCCTTTGCGGGTAGAATAAGACGTAGCCTCATGTGTGCTCGCTGAATCTGCATGGATTCCTTAAGCTGGCGGATCACTTCCAGGGCCTAAAATGATAGTCTGTAAGTGGATGATCCGACTTGGAGCACAAAGCTACTGCATCAGGTAAAGATTTATATAGCTGTGGAAAACCTCAGTCTGCACTACATGCTTGCATCATTTGGACTGACTTCACATTTTACAAGTAGCAAAATACTAAGCAACAAATAGATGGACCATTATTGTTTTTATAATTTATTTGCTTTTCACTACCCAGGTGAAGTTATATGAACATTAACATTCATACTTCCTTAAAATCTAAAAACCTTCTTTAAACCCAAAAATCTGAATGGAAAAAAAGCAAAAACTGTTTAAATTGATGGTTTTTGTAGTGAACAGGAATATAGTCCCTCATTATCATTTCATGAGTTATATGATTCCATGCCCTATGTTAGATCACTGTGAATTCCATTCCATCCCAAATAATTTGGAATAGCGGCAAGCTATTTGTACATATTTCATCCTCATTCTTCCCTGACATGCAATCGTGCCAACTATTTATATACAATACAGTTCTATTGTGCATGGTAGGAAATTATTACTTATTAATAACTAAAATGTTTTCATAAATTTCTCTATAAAATTGGTGGGTATCCCTAATTCTAACCACAGTAATCTCAGAGAGTCAACATACAGTACATTAGGGAATCAGAACTGTGCACTTCCATGAATTTTGTAAATCCCCCTCACTTTAACCCTAACATTCTGCTCTGCTGTAATAATAATAATAATAATATAGTATTACCTCACTCTGAACAGACCATGAAGGGCAGTTTAGATAGGACACTGGGGAACACCCTACTCTTTTTAAAAGGTGCTCGGGGATCTTTTATGTCCACAGAGATTTAGAACCTTGGTTTTATATCTCATCTGAAGGATGGTACCAATTTTTCAGCACTGCACTGGAACATTGGGATTCACACACAGACCACAAGGTAAGCACTCCCTGCTGGCCTCAACACCACCTCCTACAGCAGGAACCCAAACTCCCACCCAAGCCTGCACCATGCAATTTCCATACACTAAGTCTTTCTTTGGATACGCAGTATCACCTGTACCACTGCTTTTTAGTAAAAGAAGGCAAAGCTCCTAGTTAAACACTAATTAGGTTTACCAAAACAATATTATGTTAAAGTCCTAAAAAGCATTACCAACAAACTAAATACACTGTATAGACAAAAGTATTGGGATGTCTGACCACTACACCAATAGGGACTTTTAATAGCATTGCATTCAAATACAGTACATAGACTTCAATATGGAGTTGGTCCCCTTTTGGGGCTATTGCAGCTTCCACTCTTCCCAATGAATGTGCCCATTCTTTCTGTAGAGCATTTATGAGGTCAGGCACTGATTTTGGATGAGAAGGCCTGGCTCACAATTTCTCTTCCAGTTCATCCCAAAGGTGTTTGATGAGGTTGAGGTCTGGGCTCTGTGAGGGCCAGTCAAGTTCTTCCACATAGAACTCATCCTACCATTGTCTTTATGCACCTTGCTTTGTGCACTGGGGCACAGTCATGCTGGATTAGAAAAGGGCTTTTCCCAAAGTTGGAAGCATAGCGTTGTCTAAAATGTCTTGGTTTACTGAAGCATTAAGATTGCCCTTCACTGGAAGTAAGGGGCCCACCCCATTATCCCTCCTCCACCAAACTTCACAGTTGGCAGAATGCAGTCAGGCACATAATATTCTCCCGGCAACCTCCCATTTAACTGCCAAACCGAGAGGTGCGATTTGTCACTCTTTTCAGTAGTGGTATGCTTTACACTACATCCGACACTTTGCATTGGACTTGGTGATGTGAAGCATATGTGCAGCTGCTCGACCACGGACACCCATTCCAAGAAGTTTTTATGCTTACATTAATGCCAATGGAAGTTTGGAACTTATCAGCTATGAAATCAGCACAGCCTTGGCGACTTTTACACACCATACACCCTTAGCAGTTGTTGACCCTGCTCTGTGACATACGCGGTTTTCTGCTGTGTGGCTGAGTTGCTGTTGTTCCTAAAAGTTTCCACTTTCCAATAATACCACTTACAGTTGACTGTGGAATATCCAGCACGGATGAAATTTCACCAACCATCTATTTGCAAAGGTGGCATCCTATCACAGTACCACGCTTGAAGTCACTGAGCATAAATGTTTGTAAATGGAGACTGCATGACAAGGTGGTTGATTTTATACACGTGGCAATGGGTCTGACTGAAACAAATGAATTAAATAATTAAGAGGTGTGTCCCAAAATTTTTTTGTTCATTGAGTGTTCAGTTTTCACCAAAAACAGCACACTTAATGAGTCTGTAAGCTAAATCAGTTACGTTGCCCCACTCACCTGTTGTTTTGTGCTCTTGTTGGCCTTGACAGAATAGTGGATATCCTTCATGGCACGTTCAATCAGACTCACAGGGTAGGGTCTTTTGGTTTCTGGGTTGACACACTTTTCTGCTACAATGGTTGCAATATCACGGAACATTTGCTCTAGCTGGGTGTGCCGCTCTTTGTCAGAAACTTGTAGTTCACCTTTGGCTAGAATCTTAAAATATTATTGAAACATGAAAAATTGATAAACTTCGAAATTCATCTCTATAACAGTATGGCTAATAAAAGCTAGGGAATAAAACAGTTCATATTTGTCTCATATTTGTATGCTCATGTCAAGAGCATACAAACTTGTGATGATTTTCTGACATTGACTGGTTTCAATATTATAATTCTTCAGGAATTATTAAATGTCTCACATAAGACAGCAGTATAGTAACTGTTAAAAGCCACCTACCACAGGCCAAAGGTAGAGAGTCACATAATCAAATTATAAAACCTTTTCAGGTATAATAATTCTAAATGTAAAAACTCAGCTGCCACTTTGTACACTGTACCTAAAAGTTAGTCTAGAATAGTAACTGCTAATGTGCCTTGCCTGCTTGCAGATTTCTGTCATGTCTTCAGTGCCAAAGGCTTTGGAAAGATCTTCTTTCTTTGCTACTTGGCCTTTTGACACATTGATGAAAACAGTGTGAGTTTGGAGGACTTCGTCAAGGTCTTTCTCTCTACAATGGAAAAAAAAAAAAAACAGTCTGCATTATATTTGCTAGAATATAATGATAAAGTAAAGTAGATACATGAAATCCTACCCCACATATTTCAAGACACAACAAAAATATATTAAGAAATCCAAAGTAATATGTTGTTCATATAAGTGCCATTCTGCATCTGAAAGGTGTTTCACTTTAACATAAAACTGAGTTGCAATTGCACATAATAACAAGGAAGCACATGTAAACAACAGAACCTACATGTCAACACTGTCTTGGAATCAGCCTGGCAATACACCTAGATATTTGATACTTATTTGTTGATGAACAGCTTTTTATTTTTGTTCATCACTTTCATAAGTTCACAATGTGATAAAATAAATCAATAAAAATCTGACAACAGCTACAAATGCCCGTAAAGTTATTGTCCCCTGCACTTTTTTGAAAATTGCCTTCTATATTCGATTGCTGTATTTGCACCCTCTAAACGTGCCAAAGATATGCCCTATCTCTGCTGTATAGTTTTGATTTATGAGGCATTAAAAATGGAAAACATCATTAATACCTATACTGTATTAGTGTACTTCAAATGCATATTGCCCATGTATGATAAAGTTTACTATAAAAAGAATTATACCACTGGAAAGACCATAGCTTACTTAGTAAATGCACAAAATATGATATTTGCATATAGTTGAACCAAACTTTTTACTAAGGTATCAAACATTCCATGTTTCATACAACATACAATATGTTCACAGACCTGTGTAATACAATTATAAAAATGATCAGTGAACGCATATGTATTTTATGTCTAAATAAAATGTATTTAATTTATTCTGCTAAACCCAGTTCTATAATTTAAACAAACTGCAAAGAAATAGTGTCTTCTTTAACAGCTTAAACAATGCACAGTTGTGTTTTTACACATCATTTGGAAGTTTATCCTGCCTGTCCATTTATGCAAGTGGTGCATCAATGATCTTCACAATATGCTCAAGAGGGACCCAAGAGATATTCTCTGCCTTTTGCCCTCCTGTAAGCCTCAGACGGACTATGAGGATGCATTCATTTGACTTTAGATCTTGTTCCTTTTCTAATGTTGCATGAACGTTGTCCATCCATCATTGCTGGTCACAGACACACACAGCATATTTCCCAGGAATTGTACTTGTCTCACAGACTCCTGATCTTCCAGTAGTTTGATTTGTTTCTTTTGGATAATTCAAACTCAAATCCTCAATGTAGCTAGTTCCTGCTAACCTGTAGATGCTTTTGCCCAAGTCAGATAAATGAATGGTTGTCTGTTGTTCAAGGGAACGGTGAATGACCTAGAAACTCATGTCTACAGTTTGTGACACTGACTCCAATGTTCACGACGGTTTGGTTCAATGTACCTATTTCGTATTTTATGCATTTACTAATTAAGTCAGGCATGAGAATTAAGTTAGTGGCAGAATTCTCTTTATGGTAGACTTTGTCATATATGGGCATCATGCATATAATATAAAGATAATAAATCATTTTTATTTTTTGAAGCCTCATAAATCAAAAAGGTTGATTTCTTTCGGTTATGCACCTAGTTGCTAAAGAAGTACAACTATAACACAAGTAATGCCTATTAAAATTTGAAAGATCTTATGTGGTTTAGTGTGGATAAAGGGGGCCAAATGTGTATTATTAAATGTGCAAACTATTTAAAGACATATAATACTAAATAATAATCATGACAATGTCATGCATCTACCATTAACAGTTTAAAATGTATAACTTATAGAACTTTGTCACTTTTCAATAAAATTAGGGCCACCTCACCTTTTTAAAGCTCACTATATCTCAGAAACTAATGAAAATACAAGCCTAAGATTTGGCACACTAATAAACTAGGCACAATGTTGACTTGACACAGATTCTGAACTGCATTAACTGAGTTTTGAGATTTTACAGTTAGGGATAAATCATTAACTCCTCAAAACAAATGGAATATTTTCCTAATATTCTGTCCAATGTTAACAACATTCACGAAACCTTACAGAGTAAAATATTTATCAATGTAAAGCCCCCCCACCCCCAATTTGCCACATCTGGGACTGTGTAAAAATCTTCTAGACCTGTTGTAATAAAAATATTGAAAAAGGGGAGTTTAAAATGATTAGTCCTCATGTGAATTCCTTTAAAAAATTTCTTATTAAAGTTTTAAGGTTTCAAGCCACTCCTGAACCCCATAGGACTTGTTTGGCCCAATAGGTCAGCACAGAGCTCAGTAAATTGGCTCAGATGAGCAGGGCTTGTGGCACTTTATGGCTAGGCTGAGAGGCACCACTCTTAAAATATTTGTAACAAGTATCTTCATTATCTTCAGGATTGTATATCCAGGGCATTACATATATGCTAAAAATGATGTATCTATATCTCAGTTTTTAGGAGTTAAAAAAAACACACACTACAATACAAAAATAAATACCACAAAATCTTAAAACTTTTTGAGTTGACTGCAAATTGGCCATGTTAGACAGTAAGAAACTTTTCTGACCCATGTTTTATTTGTTGATGTTTATTAATATTATGCTAACTTACTTGCTCGACAGCAAGCGAATGACAGCAGCACTAACCGAAAAGGTGGATGGATGACTGAAGCAGAGGCAGTGCCCTGGACAGGAGAAAAGAGACATGATCATGTTTGCCGCATACAGGAAGGTGTGTAATGGCAAGAGAAAGTTCAGTGAAGCTCAGGGAAGATGCAAGGTTTAATAGCTAGCAAGCGCTATAAAGGTCAAATGTTTCTGTCAGATACTGTGGATATGAATGTTGGTGTTGCTCCACTAGAAACAAAAATGCAGTGAGAGACAGAAGTAGAAGTGGAAGTATTGTCGGATTCCAAGACAAGGGGGAACAGTGTCATTTTAAACTTAACAGGTTCCCCCAGGTTACACACTGCTCCATTGTAATAAAGTTAAAATGCAATTCAGTGTTAGAAATTTATAGTGTGCCAATGGCTATGCTGAAAAAAAAACCCTAAGATTAAACATATAACTGATAAAAAACACAAAAAGAAATACAATAAAGGTCATGGACAAGTACAAATCTAAGAATGAGAATAATATATACTCAAAATTCACATTATTCCCAATGATTATCCGTTTCAATTCAAAAAGAATACACGCTCCTGTAAAACTGTGTTTTGCTATTACCATCAACAAAAGCCAAATCGTTAGGAAAAGCAGGAATTGCTCTAATGCGGGAACGTTTTATAAACTGTAGCATATTCAAGAGTAAGCAGCTCCAGTGACCTAACAATGTTAGCATTATTATTTGACTTTATCCAAGGCGAGTTACAACATTTGAAATACAATTGGTTACAGTTCTTTTACTTTGTACAAGCAGGTGAAGTGACTCACTTATGGTCACACTGTGTCAGCAGCAGAATTTGAACCCACAACCTGAGGATTTCAAGTCATCGGGCCATAATCTTAACCATTGCCAATAAAATGAGTTTTTGGTAAAAAAAAACCCTACGAACATTGTATACAGAAAGGTGCTAGTTACTTAGTACTTCTGATACACCCAATTAACCGACAGCACTATAACTTGAGGCCCACTGTCTTATGAAATTTCCCGAGTACAGCCGGGTAACACAGCCTATCCCAGTATCAAATGTAAACACGCTACAATACATACGCGCCACTCCTCCAGCTCATGACTTTGTTTTTGTAGCACGCGATTTCAAATCTCTTTCCTCCCTTCTTCATCCGCACAACTGCGACATTGGTCAGCCGGATTTGGTTGGTTGGAGTGAAAATCGACATTGTGCCGGTCGCGTTAAATGAGAAACTACGTTACTGCTGCGGACATATGTCTAGATGAAAGGCCACTGTCAAGAAGGGTGTCACGGCGTGAGTCTTCCGCTGGAAGCATAGCCTGAAGTGCAGCGTTCCGACAGCAGACAGATGTGCAGAGCCCGCTGAAGCTTATTCGTTTTTTTTAATTACTTTATTAAGAGACTTCGTTCTACACAATCGCTTGGTGACGTAATGCTTATTAACGAAAATCAAAACTTGCAGAGTGTTCTTTTTTATTTGTATTTATACTATTATAATTCTTATGTGTATTTCAGTGCCCTTTAGCCTGCTGCTGTAACCCTGCAATTTCCTTCGGAATTAAAGTTTCTATCTATCTCAATAGATAGACGGATATCCCCTAATATTATGTATTAAAATAACCCAATTTTCCGCGTATAAAGTTGCAGCCGAACTATGCATTTTATACAGCCCGTTTACGTAAATACTATCGTGGTGCTGCATACTTTATTCAAGTACATCTTTCTAAACATGTTTGTGTTCTGATAAGTAATAAGCGCAGGTGGTTTGTGTAAATGCACTCATTTACGTGCGGTTATTAATCAAATCAACCCGTTAACTATACGTTTAAAACGAGCAAGTTGACCTGGAGTTTTAAATAAAGTTGTTGACGTCCCACAATGCAATGCTTTAACCACTATGGTTGCCTCCTGATGAGAAGAGTTTTGTTTTTTGTTTTTAGTTTTTTGGATATTAATGCATACTTTATGGTAATAAACAAAATTAGAAAACTAGGAATATATTAATAAATGTCTGCGATGTGGTTGCTTTCAACGGCGTTGATGTCGTTGCTTTTTCAAGCTTCGGCGGCGCAACAGAAAGGTAAGATGAGTATGAACGTTGTTTAGTGGCGTGGTGACAGTTTGAAAGTTAAGTGTTTGGAATGTACTTCGTGAATCAGAAGAAATGTAATCCGTTGTTAATCTCTGAAAAATTGTGTTGCTATCAACAAAGGCCAAATTCAGTCCGCAGAAAAAGCAAAAATGTATATACCACAGAAATGTTTCCCGCGTGTACAGTATATCAAGTACCATGTTAAAGGAGCTTCAGTGCACTAAATATTATCCCTGATTTAAAAAAAAAAATACTTATTCAATTACATCTTACTTCTGATACATCCAATTAATTGACGGCCCAATATCCGAGCAGGTGAAGCCGGCTAACACGGCTCGTTATTAAAGGTTTACGTCTTCATGTAGAGGTGGTCAAAAATCAAAGTCACTAGATGAAGTGCGGGTTTATATGAAAAGATAGTTAGCGTTTGAAGTGAATAAAGAAGTTTTCAGTTGTGCTACCATGAAATGCACACAACAACTGTGTGTGTGTTTTGTTTTTTGTTTTTTTTTTAGATTTTTGTAGGATATAAAGAATAACGCATATGGGCCAGTGTGCTGAAGACAATGGCTCAACTTACTAATAGTCCACCTAGTTCAGGAGTAGCCAGCTCCGATCCTGGAGAGCCACAGTGACTGCAGGGTTTCATTCTGGTGTTTTAATCGGTGTCCAGTTTTTGCTACTAGCTAACGTCATTCAATTTATTTGCTTTTTAAGACTCTGACCCTTTAAATCCGGGCAGAGCAACGTTAGTCCTTGGAGGGCCGCAGTGTCTTCAGGTTTTTGTTTCAACCCACTTGCTTCATGAGTAAATCATTCATTGCTGATGAGGCACTTCTTGCCATTTTTCTGCTTCATTTTAGATGTCTTGCTTGTTAAGATTTTGAACCATGAATTGCTTATTTTAGTTTTAAACGGCTATATTGTTTTAACTGTTACTTATTATCAGATGACGAAGGAACTAGCAGTTCTACATCTAGCTTCTCTCCATTTCCACCTGTGTGTATTCATAATTCACTATTTGGTTTCATTAAGTACTCTGAAGGAACTGAAGAACTGAAAATTAGTCATCTGATTTAGGCTTCAGATTACTTGAATGATACATGTAGCATTAGAAAGAGGAAAAATTCTATAATTTAAGAGGGATCTGACCTGGTAGAGTTACAACACTAAAAAGCCATGAAATTATATAAGATCAGTTACTTGTGAGGATTGGCTTCTTATTAAGCCACTGGGTTGCAACAAAAACCTGTAGCCAATGCAGCTCTCCAGGATCAGAGTTGGCCACCTCCAGCCTAGTTTGCTGTGTGGGCAAATTTCTCAGTTAGGTTTGTTGGAATCGACCCCCAGTTCAGCAGCCAACTTCCCCCATTCTCTAGAAGTAAGAGAAAGAAATCATGAAATAATTTACATGCTTAATAAACACTGTTTCAGAAAAATCAATGTATTGGCTCTGGAAACCGTTCTAGTAAAATATATTCTGGTGGAAAAATCCCTCCTGACATTCTATGTGAATTATTGTACACCATTTATTATACTTCTTGTTTCGGCTTCTCCCATTTAGGGGTCACCATAGCGGATCATCTGCCTTCATCTATCCTTGTCTTTTATGTAATTTTCTGCCACACTGCATGCCTTCATGTCATTCCTCACTACATCCATAAACGTCCTGTTTTGGCCTTCTTCATGCCTGGCAGTTCCATCCTCCACATTCTTTTTCTCAATGTACTCTTCAATACTCCTATGCATGTGTTCAAACCATCTCAATCTAGGTCCTCTCATTTGGTCACTAAACAGTCATCAATCCCTGGAAAGCTACTTGTACAGTACATTCCAGAATCAGTCGGCATCTTAATGTTGCTTTTTCCATGCAGCATTTTTTTTTCTACAAATTGAGCTCTGGAGAGTTTGCTGTCTCTGTTTTCATTCAGGGATCATTTTCTTAGAGCAGAGGTTCTCAAATGTTTTCATCTTAGGACCCAAATTAGAAAATCATTACCATACTGGGACTTGAAGATGATTATTATCAAGATGATAGCAGGGTCATAAAGGTACTTTATAATAATGGCTATATAATAAAGTAATTGTTTTCTTTTTATGTGTTTCTCACATAAATATTAATAAAAGAAAGAAGTGGGCAGTGTGATGGGGCAGCTGGAACCAATCCCAGCAAGCCTATAGTACAAAGCAGGAACAACCTCTGGACAGAATACCAGTCCATAATCGCACACATAATGTAGCATTATCAATCCAAATAACCTGCCTGTTCTAGTTGGAGAAAACACGCCTGCACACTGGAAGACCATGGAAACTCCACACAGCAAGTACATGGGGCTTGAAACTGAACCAATTAATTCAGAAATGGAATAGATTGCAGAGGTATATCCCTGCCAGCAGAAGTGTAAGATGTTGTAAAAGTGAATGAGAGGAATCCTTGGGGTGTGCTGCAAATGGGTAATGATCTTTGAAAGGATAGTATGAAAGGTCACTTGATTCATGGCACCAGTTCAAGAATGAAGCACTTCAAAAGTTAATTGATGCGGCTTATTTACCTAATTTTAAATACCTTTTATTTTTTTAGAAAACTTTTTTCAGTTAAGCTCCACCTTTAACAATATGTCTTTCTAAACAAGTATCTAAATATTTCACGATACCTTGGTTTCTTTTTAACAATTTAATAGTGTTAAAAAAATATTGTTAATGTACAACTATTTGTATTTTATGGTTGATAGGATAAATCTTCTTGAATAATTCAGCAAATGGTCCAGGTAGACATTTTTTATATCTTCCAAGTCACATTGTGTTGAGTGTCTACAGCTTGTATCAGCCTTTTCATAGTTTCTTCTTGTATTATCATGGCATTTCCCTCTACTTACCCTTTACCTAGGGGTAAGTATACTCCCCAGATTTGTTACTGGGTTGGTCTTCTATCGCACCTTAAGATTGTCACACTCATACATAGATATACAAACAAACTCAGCAGTGCCCTTTGAATGACGCGCGCGCGCGCACACACACACACACACACACACACACAGCTGGTTAACCTCTAGCACTTTAAACCACACAAGTGCCTTAGGAATAACTCGGC